>NC_081828.1:142650977-142683477 GCF_030867095.1 Alligator mississippiensis | reverse complement strand
GACTCTGCATTTCCTAATGGGAATGTAACTGCTTTGCATTTATATATTCCTTCATCATAGAAACTCACATTATTTAGGTTGATTGTTATATCACTGAACAAAGAGGTTTTAAATGACACTCTTCCAGGGTACTCTCTTTGAACAGAAAATCCATATTCAGGATGATGCACAACAATAGTTTGTGCACTTTTACCATGCAGTTTTTCCCATGAAATTTGTATTATGGTTTCATTCATGTCAATTATACACTTTAATGTGACATTCTTTCCCCAAACCGCTGTTACGTGTGGATCAACAACAGGTCTAACTAACACACTGCAGCAGAAATGAGAGAGGAGCAGCATCAGAGCGAGTTCTGACCCGACGGACATTTGCTGCCTCGGTGTCTCCTTCATAGCCGTCACTCCGTTGACTCGAAGGAACCGCAGTTTGGTGCTCGACAGATCTCACAATCGAGCGGCTGTAGATTACTGCTTTGTTAAAGTCAGGCCTGTAAAGAAAGAAAACAACAGAACAAAACAAAAGAGAATCGTAATTGAATTTACTATAAGGATACTAGGTGAACGTTGGAACGACGAGTCATCCAGTTGTGATGAACGATAATAGGGGGACAATCGGGCTTTTCCTCTAATTGGACAGAATAGGTATTAGGATATTGTCTCGACCGTTGAACTGTTCCCTTGTGAACTTGCGGATGAGACTGGTGGGGGTGCGGTATTGAGATCCACACTAACTCATCTGGTTGTAACTTAGGTTCCCAAGGTAGAGGTTTCTGGACATTAGCTTCGTCCCATAATGGTTTTGTGGTGTTCAGTGAGATGAGAACATCATGATTGAATTTAGTCCAGTTTTTAAACGTCCCTCCTCCTCCGAGACGAAGCTGTTCTTTGTACAGGCCTATATGTCTTTCTACAACGCCACTGGACTGCGGGTGGTACAGCAGATGGAGATGCCATGTTACATTGTGAAGACGAGCAAATCTGTCTAGAGCATTAGAGTTAAAAGGGGGTCCCCCATCAGACTGAATCTCATGAGGAGGTTGCCAGGTGGCAAATACAGCAGTTAAAGCAGAAATAACAGCAGTGGCATTGCTTTTCCGTAAGGGAATAGCTTGTAACTGTCTTGTTCCCAAGTCGACAACAACTAATACTTTATTTGGCGGCTTGGACCCTGGGAGGGGTCCTAGCAGATCTACCTGCCAGACTTTTCCTGCCTGGAACTGCAAAGAGTCGAAAGCTCCGAGTTGATGCTTAGTTCTATGACACTTCTCCTTAGCCCATATCTCACAGGCCTGAGCTACCTTTTCCCAATCGCACCCAACTCCGTATGAGACCGGCTCCGTAATGGTTCGGCACCAACGTTGATAGCAAGCTCACGGTCCCGGGTGACCCCAATTTTCATGAAGCCATGCAAGGAATAGATTTACTTCAGGACCGGAGGTAGATGTGATAGGCAAAGCCACGTCGGTCCGGAGTGGGTCTTCTAAGAGTTTATCAATGACCTCACGTACTGGATCAGTATCCGGACGGTGTGACTTAGTGTGTTTAACCAACAGGAGTCGTGTAAATTTAGTTAACGTTTTCCAGATGTCTTGCCAATCATCCAAATTTTCGGTAGGAAAGGCTGTATCAGTAAGAATTTTGTAAATGTACTGCGAGTCGACTGCGATGATTGGAACGGGGAGCGTATCGTCATGATGTGTCAGACAGTGCTCCAGTACCTTGAGGAATCCTAACAATTCACATTTTGGGGCCGAATTGTCATCTGGGTAGGCTTGAAATATTGTCTTATCGTGACAAGCCTTGCAGTAATACCCATAACCTCCGCCATGTCGGGAGGTTCCATCTGACGCCATCCATGCTGGGGCAGAAGTTCCATACAGTGTAGGGACCTTTTCCTCATCTTCTGGGCTAGGATTAGGCGTCGTATCTTCAAACTTCCAGCAGTGCCAGTTGTAATGGTGGGTAAGCACCAACGTATTCCACATTTTAGGCTCCACCTGAAAATGTGGGTCGACTTTTTCCGCATCCAGCAAGGGTAACAATGTGGCACCGGGAGTGCGTAGTGTCCCATGCCCCCTTGCTAATGGCTCCACTAGTTGTCCGGCTAGGAGGATTTTCCCTATAACTCCATATCGATGTTGCACCGCTTGAAGCGTCTTATGGGCAGTGTATACTAGCTCATCGCGAGGATTGTGCGCCATAGTCCACACGTGGTTTGTGGTGAACCCAAGGGTTACGGTCAATGGCTCACCTAGATCGATGGCGTGGAGCTGTGTGTTTTTAACCGTGGCTAGAAGGCGAAGCAGGTTCCGCTGATCTCCTTTTGTCCAGGGCGTGGATTTTCGGGATTTGTTACGGATCTGTCACTGCAACTTAGTGAGGAGCGCCAAATGACTGGGTTCAACATAATGCCGGTACCAATTTAAACGACCCAAAAGCTGTTGAAAATGCCTCTTAGTAACAGGGAGGAATGTTTTTAATGGATCGATGTTAGGACCATCATGTGAGATTCCGTGGCGGATGGAACCGATGTATCGGGTGCCAAGGAACGCGATGTCATCTACAGGATGTAGGCATGACTTTTCCTCGTTGATAGTCCATCCCTCACTCTGAAGGTGAGCGACTAGTTGGTTGACTATACTAGTAACTATGGAACTATCACGACCCATGATAGCAATGTCGTCGACATAACTCCAGATTCTTAATTCCTCTTCTGGGGGAAGAGAGTGCGAGGCTTGAAAATTCTTCAGGGTGTTGTTCATGGAACCAGTAGCTAGCGACGGAGTGTTGCGATATCCCTGTGGGCAAACCATCCACCTGTACATAGTGCCATCAATGCACATATTTAGTATTCCTTCAGGGTCAGTTATCGGGATGGAAAAGAACATGTTTTTCAAATCCAGTGTGACCCCGACCCACTTACTTTGCTGGAATTGAGCCATCTCGAACATGCATTGTGGTAGAGTAGAAGGGTTAGGATGTTGAAGTACTTGACATCTTTTGTTGACCTCTCTATAATTGATGACTAGCCGGGCTTCGTCAGGCTTTCCAGGTTTCGCAACCCCCCATCCTGACGACAGGTAGGTGCTAGCACTTACGGTTTTAATACAACCTCGTTGCTCAAGTCGCCGCAGGAGGTCAGTAAGGGACTTTTTTAGGGGACCCTTGGTTGGGATTGGTCGATATCTCCAGGTGGAGGTGTTACGAAGCGTTGGTCGATGCCAATCCTGTTCTGGGATAATAATGGGTAACGCTTGTAGTACTTGTTCTTTTAGGTCAAGCACTTTTATCCCCAGGATTCCTAGAATGTTGATGCCCCCTAGGACAGCCTCTAGGGGGTATCGATGGCCCTGGACTAGGAATTTGACCTTCGTTGTGATGGCGATAGCGTTAAGCCCTTGTACCTTGATCGTTTTGGTGGTCTTCTGGTGAGGTATCGTTGAGGTAATCACATTGACTTGAGCTCCAGTATCGAGAAGGAAAAATACTTGTAGGCTATCTGGATCAGCAGGGTCGTAGACAGTAAGTTCGGCGTAAGGACGAGGGTCAGTGGGGTCAGGTTTAAATTGGAGAAGGCCGCCGGCAGAGCCGACGGCCATTACTCATTTTTTGGTGGGTCCTTGAATTTAAATCCTAATGCTTCGGCTAGACGACGTTGGCTCCTTTCTCCCAAAATACGCAACTGATACTTTGTAAGTCCGGAGTGGGCGAGGAGAAAACCAAAAACATATTTCTTTCCTTCAAGGTTCTTGGAGGTGACCACCATGGCTCTCGCCGGGGGGGTAAATTCTTGGCGTCTTGGTCTCGGTGTTTCGACTGGGTATGCCAAAGGTCGGTCTCTTATATCATCAGAAGTTTCTTCACTCTGTTTCATGAGCGCCTGCAGTCGTGGGAGATGGCCTAAGAGATTTCCCACTGGCTGACCCGCCATTGGGTTCAAAAAGAGTCGGAGCATAACAGCATTTGCTCCTCCATATACCTCTACACAGGCATCTATAGCTTCCAGGGATGTTGGAATTGCCCCGGGGTCCGATAGGTGGCGATGAGCCCATCTTTCCTTGCGTTGGGCTGCTGTTAGCCCCATTGGACTCGCTCTCGGGCTCCATGAAAGATACGATACTCCGATTATGGCTAGGAGGAGTTGCTCCACAGTGGCCTTCTGCGGGCGACCCTCATGCCAGGTGTGGAATTTGTGGGTTACCTATCCCACTACAAGCGCCGGGAGCGGGATGAGCCAGTGGGCACTGTCCGTGACCACACTCAAATCAGTAGCACGCCCTCCGCTCCACGCCGCTTGTCGGGTCAGGGCACTCGCCTCTTCTCTGTCTAAAATGTCAGATCCAAACTCTACTATTAATCGTCCCAACCATATGGCCAAAGTTTCTTCTGGTTTTATTTTAGATTCCCTGCAAAGTTCTTGAATTTCTAGTCGGGTGCGTGCGCGAGAGGTAACAGTGGTATGCGTGGTACCTTCTTCATCCGCAACACGCTTCATCACAGCTATCGGGTGAGCTGCGGCAGAGAGAGAGTTAAATTCTTCATGTGGAAGCGTTGGATACATCCCTCCTCTCATTGCCCCCTCCCCGTGGCAAGGAGGCGGGGCCGCTGGAAACAACGTTATCTCAAGGGGCGGAGTCGCTAGGCGGATCCCCGCCGGGTCTTCCAAAGCTCCGCCCCTCTTCCGGGTTCTCCGGATAGCTTGCGTTTCTTTCGGCGCCATTTTCTATCAGCGGCATCATGCGGCCGGCGCTATTGATAAGCGTCGCTCTGGAGCCCTTTGCCGTCCGCTCCAGCGACTCCTTACCCGCCGTATGCAGCTGAACCTCCAAATTTGCATATTCCCTTAGTAGACCCGCTACTGTACGGAACAACACATTCATCATTTTTCCCTTCTTCCATTTAGTTAAACCCCATTTGGGCACATGACGGCCCTTGGTTTCCAGGTCCTCCTGGAGCTGAACGAGAAGCTCATGACCCCGCGACCCAGGCACCAAATTCGGACAGTTGAACCAGTCCATTGGGGTGGGTTCCCCTCCTTCCCTGAGGTATCGGGTGCATTGAGCAAACTCCTGAGCGGGGGTCAGCTTTTCTGCCTTCCGTGCCTTCACCCTGGCTAGGGATATGGTCGATGTTTCTTCCGGGGGTCGATAATAGACCCGATCGCTCCCCATTATACACCCGAACTCCCCAAGGGATAGCTTTGTCCTCCACTCTTTCATGACCGCTTCTTCTTTCTTTATGGAGAAGTAGCCATCAATATTTCGTTCATCCCCTTCTACCGCCTGGTGGTAGGCGATATGCGCCCATAGATCGTTTGCATTCTCTACGCGGCGAATCCCAGTGCGCCAAGGGCAGCACCCGATTAGGTTCGTCTCCATCACCCTGCCCTTAGATCCCATCCTCGTCTCCATGTCTCAGACGGCCAGAGCCGACTTGAGGGGATTTAGAAATTACTCGGTTGTTGGGCAGGGTGGTGAATGGAGAGGCAGACAGAGCGTATTGGTTGCAAAAGCTTTACTTACGCCGCTAGTAGTCACGACGCAGGTGGTCCGGTCGCTTAAACAACTACACGAGTTGCTCCAGCTGGCAAGGCTCAGGCCAGCGAATCCGTACATGAGTCAGGCCGGCAGGGAAAAGGGTACGTCGAAGGATTGCGCTCGGCGACGGGGAGAAGAATCGATAGGTGATCAGGCTATCCATCAGCTCAGCCGCAAGTCAGGAATCTTCAAAGGCACTCTGCAGCGTGCTCAAAGTTCTCCGACTTGGGCAGAAGTCGCACAGAATTTTATACGGCTAGCAAGCCAATCACTAGCCGCCATGTAGGAATAATTTAGAACTGGCCAATAGTGGGACACAAAATTTGCATGCGAATGGCGGGAATTCTCTTGCACCGGGGTTTTCTGTTGCAGCAGAAAACTTTTGCTGTGCACAGAGACTCATGTGGCGGGAAAATTCCATCGTGCCGAGGCACTAAAATCATTGGGTTGTGACACCCATCACATCGTATTTTTGTGGCACAGATAGCGATAAGATCCAATTCTCCAAGGCAGCATTCAACCGACTATAGAAGTATCCTTTCTTACTCTGTTACCCCATGTCTCATAACAGTGCACTTCTCAGCTTCTACCACAAATGAAATAGAGGCCTTGAAGACCCACAAACCTATGCACCATATCTACAAAGCAGGTCCATCATAAGCAGAGAGTAATCCACAACAGCAGAAGGCTATCCTGTCTGAAGCAGAGGAACAGGACAATTTCCTAGTCAGTGGGCTTCAGAGATGCTCGTTATCAAGGGAAGGAGGACAAAGTCCACAAATCCTAATTTTAGCACAGGCTCTGGAGAACAGTGTTTCTCCAGTAGATAACTGTTTCTGTACACTTTCCCCAACTGCATCCTTTTCATCTCTACAATCATGGGTGCCTGGTGCCTCTAGAGTCTGGGGATGCACCCACAGAAGCCGCTGCCACCAGCAAGGACAGGGCTGGCAAGCACCTGCAGAAGCCACAAGCAGCAGGGACAGCCCTATCAGGGGAGGCATGTGCTCCCCCCGTGCCCTCCCTACCAATCACCTATATTGTTTCTTTCCCTTCCCTGATGTTGTCCAAGTCCCAAGTCCAAGTTTCCCCTCTTCAAGGCTTCTCATCCTTGTCTCAGTTTTGTTGCTTGGCTAGAGCTTGTTGATAGAAAATTCTTATGGCTTTTTCCAAGATGGGGAAAACAGCATTTTCCCCATAGCTACAATTTGTCTGACATTTTCAGAAAAAAGCAAACTAAGTCAGTCTCTTCCATAAAAAAAAAATCAGCCCAAAACATTAGTTTGGTGAAGTTATAGGCAACTGAAAAAAAAGTCTCATGAGGGCAAGTGTTGGGCAACCTTAAGAATAGGGAGGGATACCAAACCTATTTATAAGCACACAGAGCGATATGGCTGACAGCATAAAACAAATTCCTTATTAACATACAATACAAATAGAAAATTGGGCTTGGTATGGAGCTAAGTGAGTTTTACCTACATGATAATTTTGGCAAAGAATAATTAAGAAATTAATTAATTTCTTTTAAAAAACTTGATTGTAGCAGGTCTCATCGAATTCTTTATATTCTGTTACCCCTCAAGTTCACAGAACTCCACTTGAAATTATGGCATTTCTTATATAAACTGGAGATGGAGATTTCTTCAAAACAGGTTCAGACTTTTTAATTAAAAAAAACAAACAAACTTGAGTGGCCTTTTTAATAAGCAAGCATATTATTCTCATATATGTCCTACATAGATTTTGGGGGAGGAGGAGCTAAATATAATCAAGTGGTTTGTCTTAAATGTGCTTCCAATGTAAAATATTTACATATATAGTTTTACTGAGGACTCTGCTTGCTATAACAGGAACGGCTAGGAGAAAGCTATCAAAAAAAAATCAAGATTAGTTAGATTAGCGCAAGTCGTTTTCTATCAGCATTTTTGTAGCAAACTTACTGTCATTTAATTCTACTTTAGTGTAATTGTACATTTAAACCTTAAGTACGCCTTACTTGGGAGTCTGTAATTGATTATCTACATGACATTTCTGGATGGTTTGATAGCAAGAGGATTAAACTAGTAGCGTCCATCCACAGAGTAATTTGGCTATACAAGTCATTACAGGCTAAAGGAATGTACTATATATTATGCAGCCTAAAAAGGATTTAATCATGCATAATGGAAAAAGCAGAATGCATTAAGAAATCCTCTAATGTTTTGAAGAAAGCACCTCTTCGTAACAATGCACATGTTCCTTACCAACCTCGATCTCTTCTTCTTCCATTACCACACATGTCAGCACCACACATTTATTGTTTAGATGTTCTCAAGAGCATCAAATACACAGATTTTATCAAGGGCGGAGCCCTGGGAAACATGCAGTCTCAAATGTATCTATCACTTAAAATAGTTAGTTCAATAGAATGTGTTCTTTTGATCTATACTTCTATGCTGATTAATTGTTAAAATGTAAGGAACCACTGTCCTAGAAAAGTAATCCTAGGGACTAGTGCAGGGTAGGACCCCATTGTACTTACTAGGGATCGTACAAATACTCAGTAAGAACAGACTGCAAAAGTTGCAGCCTCAACAGATAAGGCCAAAACAATGCTATACATCTGAGGCTTCTTGCAGATGGAATCCCCCCCTCCCAAAAAACAAAACAAAACAAAACCCACACACTTTACCAGAAGCAGCAGCACAGTACTTCGACCTGGCTCCGCAGCATCTATATAGATACAGCACTTCAGTGGGGCTTGATTCAAATCAGATATTAAATAAATGACAAAAATGCCCCACTAAAGCGCCTGATCTATACAGACATTGTGTGAGCCGGGTCTAACAAATGCACTGCCTCTCCTGGGCATGTGCTGGGCTTGGCACAAAAGCGCCTTGAGTTTAAAATAAAGTGCTGGTTTGGGGGCGGAGTTAAACATCTGTAAGCAGCCTGATTTAGTTAGTCAACATGATGCATATCTACCCTGCTTTCTGCCTGACTTCAGACTAACATAACTAACTCTCTCTCAGCTCATAACACACTCACCAGGGAAAGTTTACAGTCACTTTTTATGCCAGAAAACACTAAGGCCCAGTTCCTCATTGGAGAAACACCTAAATATTATGAAGTATCTGGGCCTAAATACCTTCACAGTCACTGCCATAATTAAAACCTGGTTCAAGGGAGAGAGGACCAACGCTAACACCTCAGGTCTGCAACAGAAAAAATGCATAAATATAGAACATAGTAACTATTTCTCTTAGAGGGAAATGTTGTGGTATACAAGATTCGGAGGAAATTGGAAGAACAGAAAAAAGAGATTGCATAGAAAAAGTACCAAAAAGGTACCAAGGAGCAGCTGGGATGGCACCTGAAGTAAGTTTAAGAAGGGTCTGAGAGCAACCAGTGGATCCAATTATATGGATCTACTCCCAAATCCATACAGAACTATTCCCAGTTGCAGCAGTGGACTGGCATTACAATTGCTATAAACCAAACTGCCAGGCAAGGAAAAAGTTTCCTTCCTTCTAAAACAACCATTTAGTGTTGCATTCGGTGGTTAGGGAAGTCATTTGGCTTAAAGCATTTTCTTCTATGCAGGACAAGCTCACTGTGTGTAGAGCTTAATTAGAGATCAGAATCACAGATTGCATACTGAAATAATTCAGGGATTCATTCCACTTACTATAGACAAAATTCAGCTACATCCAAACGGGCTCCAAAATATATTTCAGTATTTTTTTTATTTTTATTTTTTTTAAGGGAAGTCAATTTGGAGCTTCCAATATGGACACTGAACAAGTCCAGAGAAAGATGCTCAAATGGAATTATTTTTATGATGGAATTATTTTTCTCTGCTTTTAAAAAAAGATAGGTGGTTGAAATAAATATATCTATAATTATCTGAAAGCAGCTTACCAACTGACAGACAAAAGCATTCTAGTCAGTCCAATACAGACCAGAGTGTTAATATTTCTTCATTCTGCTCTAGTCATAAACAGGATACTGGGTTGGCAGAAGTTAATTATGCAGAATGGAATCTGACTAACCTGCAGTTGTGTAAAAAAGCTATAGTAGCAGCAGAATCTATAAGAACCCAGATAGTAAAAAGCAAAATTGCCATGAATCCTCCACAGACTGAATATTTTGCTATTCAATTTCTAATCAACAACGCTAAAGGATCTCTCAGTAGCCATCCAGTCTCTGTACTTGACTTGGAAAGGGAGGCCCTTCACCTGGTGTTTCACTATACAATTGCATTAAAAAATAAAAAACACAAAACAAAACAAAAATGGATTATTTTACACAACCATACCCAGGACAGGAAAGCTAGGGACAGATTCAAAAAGCCGGAGCCTGAACTGATTCAATCTTTGCAGGTTAGCGTAACCTACAGAGAGTGAACCAGTTTGCAAGTTGACAGACATTGGGCACATGCCTGCAGTGCCCCCAGAAGTCCGGGGCACTAGAGTAGCCCTTCCTTTCCAGCAGGGAAGCCAAGCTGAGCAGGGGCATGGCCAGGCCCCAGCAGGCCTGAGCTAGACTGAGGAGGGGTTTAAACCCCAACCTCAGCCTGCAGAGTTTGGTGGGTGGGGGAAAAGAAAGTGTATGCTGGGGGGGAAGGAGAGAGCTCTGCCTGCCCTAGTAGCTCCCTGACAGCTGGGAGCAAACCCCACACACAAGGCTGCCTGGCTCTAGAGAGGAACTATTCCCCCTCCTCCCTCACCACCGCAGGGCACAGAGGAGGGCTCTCTTCAGTGCTGGGAGGCAGTGGCGATGCGTAGAGGGTGCGCTCTGGTTGGCAGGACTGATCAGGGTGGGGGGGGCACATGCTTAGTCCCCACCCGACTAAGGCAGCACCAGTCACCCATGCTGGGAGGACTCTTCCCGCTCCTCCTCCTCCCCCCCTGCCACCATGGGGTGGGGAGGGGGGCACTGCAAGGCTGATCAGCCCCAGAGAACTCTTTCCCCTGCTTCTCCCCCACCACCAAGGGGTGGAAAGGGGGAGCTCCATTCAATGCTGCCTGGCCCCAGATGGGGACTCTTCCCCAAACCCCCTACCTGTGGGGCAGGGAGAGGGGCTCTTCCCCCTCTCCCTTCTCACCCTGTCCCCACTCCAACTGCTGAGGAGGACACTTCCCCTCACAGGGTGGGGGGTGGGACTCTTTCCCCTCCTCCTCCCACCACCCTGCTGCCCAATGTCCCCCTCTGGGGCTGAGGCTAGGGCCAGGCAACCTCCACAAAGCCCCCCCTTCCCACCCCTCAGCAGTAGGGGTGAGGGCGGGGGAGGAGGAGAGGAAGGGGGAAATAGTCCCAGCACTAAACAGAGCGCCCCCCCCACCATGGGGGAGCAGGGGGGAAGTGTCCCCCTCCTGTGCTGGGACCATGCAGCCTTCACAGAGCCTCCCCTCCCCACCCCTCGGCTGCAGGTGTGGAGGCAGGGGAGGAAGAAGAGGGGGAAAGAGTACCCCCCAGCATGGAACACAGCCCCCTTCCCCACCGCATGGAGGGGCAGGGGTTGGGGAAGAGTTCCCATCTGGGGCCAGGCAGTACTGCATGGAGCACCCCCTCCCCACCCCTCAGTGCTGGGGGAGAAGCAGGGGGAAGACAGGAGGAGGGACTGGCTGGCCCAGCTCCAGCCCTGGAGGGGGACTCTTCCCCCTACTTCTCCCCACCACCTCCAGTGGGGTAAGGGAAGGCTCCATGTGGCGCTGCCCAGCCAGGGCACATGGAGTGGCTGTAACAGCTGCAGCCACAGCCAGTGAAGAGTGGGGGGAAGAGTCCCACTCCAGGGCTGGGCAGCCTTGCATACAGCGGCCCTTCCCACCCCCAGCCCTGGTGCAGGGGGAGGAGTATTCCCCCTCCAGCACACCAGAGTCCCCATTGCCCACCCTGGGGGGAGGAGGAGGAGGAGGAGGGGGAAGGAGTCCCTCCAGCACAAAACAGACATTTCCTGCCCCACAGGACAACTGTCCAGCATGGCACTGTGGCAGAAAGCCACCTCTGTTTCTCCCCAAAAACTCCGCTCTGTGATAATTTGGTTAGTATGGGCCCTGAAGAAGGCACGCACCTTACCCTCTCTCTTTAGGTAACCTGAGCTGGATACATTCCTGAGGGAGGGGGGGAAAACCTGCTCCCTCTGCCTGCGACTGGCATCACATACCTGGGTGAGGAGCTTTGGCTCCCTGGTGGGCTGGAGACTGCCAGTCTGCCCAGCAATCAGTGATGCATTTCAAATTGATTGGCTGACAGCCAACAGGTGCTGGCCTCCACTGGACCAGGTAAATGAGGTCATAAGGGGTATATAAGTTAAGGACCGCCCATGAGGAAGAGCAGCAGCCATGAGGAAAACTCAGAGAGAGAGAGAGAAGAGCTGGACCTTCTCAAACTTGCTCTCTCAAAACTCATGATCAAGGAACTGCCTGCCTCCAGAGGGAATCTCCACCTGCCTCTGGCCTTGTGAGTAAGCTACCTGAGCTCTAACTAGATATATAGGTTAAAGTAACTCAGATGCACGATCAAAAGCTACTCCAGCCACCCTATTTGCTCTATGGGATTTCTTTGATACTACTCAGCTCTGTACCCTATTCCAACACTACTCCTGGTAACCAATAAAGTTCTCCTTTGTACCTAGCGTGGGAGACTTATTGGAATTGGGCCTAGATTATGCCTTGGGGTCCCCTTGGTTCAGCTAAGGGAGACCACTACTTGTGCTTCCAACTGAGGGAAGCATCCCAAGTTCTTGAAGTGAGTCAAGTACCCTCAAGGGCTACTAGGCCTGTGTTTCCCAGGGGACACAGTGCTAGAATCAAGCCCGTCCCTGTGTAGCGGCAGCTCTACCCCCAGGTTAGCAGGTGTGCTCCAGAAAGGGGGTCAGTAAGATGCGAGGCACCCCCAGGTTGGCATTTTGGAGCCTGGAAGGTGGTCGGATGCAGTGAGGTGGGTGGCTCAGCGCAGGAGCACCCCTTACTGGCCCGCCACAGGCACCATTAAGGTGAAGGGGGCAGGGAGAAGGGTTAATTTCTCCATCTATCCCTTTTGGTCCTTTCTGCCCTTCAGCTGGGGTCTGCCAGCCCCAGCAACCACCACCGCAGCCCCCACCCCTCTGCTCCCCGGCTGACAGGCAGACCCCAGCTGTGGTGAGAGAGGAGCGGAAGGAGGGAAGAATGAATCCCCTCTCTGCCCACTTTGCCTTGACGGGGCCATGCTGCCCCGTGTCTCACCATGTCCTGTCCCTACTCTAGCTAGAGAGCAGAGGGGATGGGCCAGCCCAGCTCTGGAGCAGAGCAGAGCTCCTGCCCAGAGAGCACACTGAGATGCTGGGAGAGTCTGGTTCATCTTAAACCAGCAAGGGGTCTGGGACAGACATTGCATAAACCGGTTTCAGCCAAATCAGTTAAGTCTGATACCACATTCAACCAGGTTTATCTCAAACCAGTTTCAGCCATTTTCAGACTGGTTTATGTGCACTGAATGTCTGTTCTGTTACAGGTTTAAACCAGTTTCTGATTACTTAAACTGGTTTGTGTGCAATGTCTGTCCCTAGCTGACAGCAGCAGCTGAAATAGGCAAACAAAAATACCCCTTTCACAGTATTCAATCTCTCTTTGGTTAGCTCAGGTAGTACTTCAGTTGCGCTACGTTGTATTTGGAGAAACACTGCATACAACAGAAAGCAAATAGGCACTGGTAAGCTAAGAGAAAGATCTCTAGATAGAACACATTACCAGATGAAAGAGACCAGATGTATATTTCTCAAATATTAAAATTCTAACAGGTCAAAAAAGAAAAGCCTCAATAAAGTTCACAGCTCCAGAACTTATCACATCCCTAAAAATATTATCAAGCGTAGGCCAAGAATCCAAAGCATCTTAAAAAATGGTTCACAATTGACATTCTCTTCATGGACATCTAAAACACAAGCAAGAACAACCCACATGTCAGATGTTAGTCACATTGCTTAAGGCACTGCTGGAAGTACTCTGACACAGAAAGATTATTTTTCCTCAGCAACACTAAATCAAAAACTCCACTATCTTCTCAAATGGCTCAGGCAAGAAGAACCAAGCCCAAATAATTAAATGTAAGGGCTGCTTGGCCTTGAGAAGAAAAACTTTACCATAATTCTTTATCTGCATTAAGGCACTATATTTCCTAAAACAGTTATACACCAGTTGAAGTTAAGTAGGCCACTACCGCCAGGCAAACAGACTGAGCATTTTGATAATACTGCCAGAAAACAGTCGGCATGGAGGTTATGGCCTTACATTTGCAAGGGATTCTTCAGCAGTCTCTCCTAATGTTTACCCTCTTTTTCTTTTCAAATTACTGCTGAACAATGAAATTCAGTGGTATACTGAATGTTTCACATAGAACTTCAATCTTCTTTGCTGATAGTCTTCATGACTTAAGCCTAAGTCAGATGCAGCCAGCCAGATTCAAGCAATATGCTACGTATTTACATCACACGGGAGGATAAAAAACAGAGTGCTTTTGTTGCTTGGGTCTTTCTTTTTGTAAATAAAATTCTATAACATAACCAGCTGAGTCAGCTGATTTCCTCAAGGGTAGCAACGTAATAGCTTGTTCTATTTTAAGCTATAGGTCGATTCACATTTTGTTTAGTTGGTACATCTAATGGATTATGCTCCACGTCAGCCAAAAAACTCTCTTCTTTCCCCTTGGGGCTACGGCCCCAGACTGGGAAGACAATTTACCATGAAAAGCACAGAATTTCTCCACAAAACTACTTCCTGCTCCTCCCTAACCCACTCAAAAAATAAAAATCCTACAGCAAATTGAGTTTTCTATAAATTGAAAAAGGGAGGAGGATCCAGAACTCTGTTTAGTGTTCCAGGCACTTCACTGTATTCAATCCATTTTAGGTGGAAGCTACTCACGGTTGTTGAGAAATAGGAAGAGTTCTGTAAACTCCAGTTCATGCCAAATCATGCAATGTGCCCAAGTTTTATGATGTTATAAAATCTGAAATATATTTTTCTGATGCCCCAGCTTCTGGAGTCACGTATTTATGTGAGAATCTCAGCTTCCATGAAAAGAAAGAGAAAAGGTAGAGAAGGAGAGGGAACGGAGGGAAAGAAAAGAAGCATCTTGGTCACAGTAAATACTAAAAGTGAGACTGCAATGCATCTTCAGAATCAGAAGTTATAAAAGTTAGGGGGGCAGGAAATTGGTTTTTTGTTTGGTTTTTAAGTGCACGTGATTTTTGGCTAACATCATGAGTTTGAGGCCTGTCTTGTGATGTTCCAATGCTGGGGACTGCCAATATTATCAAAATATCCTATATATGAATAAAAGACAATGACAATACTTGAAAAATTAAAAGCAGCAATAAGTGTTACAAAATACAACAAAGCAGCTGCTCTCACTGCAAACCACCACCAATGTGGAAATTAAAGAGGTGACTGCTCCTCAGACCTGGTAATGGGCCCTGTTTTCAGGTTCTGAAAATAGAAGTGAATGAATAGAAATGAATTCAGGAAAGAATGCCCACCTGATTGTTGGATTTCATGATGGGATGAAAGGTCACATGCTTTAGTGATCATACACAGACCTTCTCTTTTGACATCACACCTGGTATCAGACGGAGCTGCATAATAGGCTCCTGTCCTCTTCACTGTGCATCTGACATTTGTCCCCCCATAATGCCTATGACAGCACACCCACATCAAAGCTTTAAACTACAGTAATATATAAAAATGGCAAGCTCTTCACTTTCAGTAAATCATGTTCAAGGCAGCAACTAGCAACTTACAGTATGCTGACACTACTGGCTTTGGGGTTAAAAAAAAATCAGGTCAAGCTGCAACAAGCAAACAGTTATTGCCCTAGATGAGGCAAAAGTCACCTGGGGCCTACAAATGAGTTATGGAAAGACTGATGTGCCATGGGGACCACCATGGCAGAGAAGGAAAAATACAGAAGGAAACCTCTGACTTTCACTACTTGGAAAGCAAGGTAACTGCCGATCAATCACTTAATGCAGAGATAAAGAGGAGGACTGCAAAGTGCTTCTGGAAGCTTTGTTACCTCAAGGTCTCATGCAGAAAAGAGGGCTTTCAGAGCCAAAGATCTCAGTGTATAAAGCATGGTGCTCCCCAGCCTCCCCGATTTTGGCAAAACTTGGGCCACACTAAAAAGCCACATCAGCTATGCTTGAACCTAACTTGAGGATCTGCTGGTGGCATGGGTCATTCAACAATAAGGTACCACATAAAGCAAAGTGATCATACATGGAAACTAGGAACAATATACAAGTGCCTAGTAAAGCCAACGTACTGCATAAACAGCTGTTCCTCAGGGACCTGAGTTAAGGCATGCAGCCTATAGTCAGGACGACTGCATAAAAGTTAACCAGAAGAGAACCAAATGCTTGACAAATAACATACCAGATCACAGTGCTTGGCATATGCTGGCTCAAACATTCAGAGCAGGCAATGAGCAGAAGCCTTTTAGAGGCAGCTGCTGAAATACAAGCATTGACATAGGCAGCATCTCTATCATCACTTGTGATGGGAACCTAGATGAGCTTAGGTGGACAAAAACATGCTTTCATGTATTCTCTTTACCCGTGCATTTTATGAATGATAAATGTGCATGACAAAGGGACCAGCATTTCTACCTACCCAATAGGACTTTTTAAAAATACATATCAAAATAAACAGGGGGAACAAGGAGAATGAATGTCATGTAAAGTCTATCATGTGAAAATGGGCAAGAGGAATCAGATACCTTAGCCATGTTGTGGGTCCACACCTTATCAACTCTGTTGGGCATAATCAGGTGGGACTTGGGGCACTGACAAGCCACTGAGGTTTAAACTGCAATCTAGAATTTCAACACTCTGTAGGTCAAGCTATTTATGCCCAGCATGTATCATCAATTATCCTCCAGCAAACCTGTTTCCAAGCTACAGCTGCTTAGAATTCACTTTTGTTGAGTTAGCTGTCAAAGAAGATGCTGTAATAAAAAAAATAAAGAGGCTATGCTGGTTAAAAAAAATGAACAGGAGAGGAAAATAATGCAATTATTTTTCCTTAAAAGTTTAACATCTGAGGCATTTTCTCAACTGAAATAAAAAAGACTATATCACACTGACAGTGAAAAAAGTAAGGAAAGAAAGAATCATAAAGAGGCTTTATGGACAAAATTGGCAGGAGCTCACACTCAAATGCCAGGAGATATAACTGACAGTTATTTTTGCCAACTTTATCTCTTGCTGAACATGTCAAAAGCCCAATGAAACAATTTACAGTTTATTTAGGAGCAATAAAATTATTCCCACAATAGTGCTCTTTAAAAACCTTGTCTCCCCCCTACCTTTTCTTTTTTTTTCTTTTGTATGCATAAGCTAAGAGAAATGTAGCTTACTTATTTGAAAGAATAAGTTATACAACTTCCAAAGGCAGAAAATTTAGATCATATGCTTATCTGCTGTCCATTGACCTCAATGCTGGATGAAATATGAATTATGTTTCATAGATTTCATAGACATTAGGGCTGGAAGGGACCTCGGAAGTTGGAGTCCAGCCCCTTTCTTCCAATCCTTCTTAAATGCAGTGAACAACGTTCAGGTAAAATTGCACATTAACAGTAACAGCCATTTTTAATTCATTATGCTAAATTCAGGGTGGTATGACAGGGTTGAGAGTAACACTTCACTGATGGGCAAGTCTCAGATCATTACATATTTCATTAAAGGAAAAAAAAAAATACAGTAAAAGCTTTGTTATCCAGCATGAGTGGGGTAAGTGGGGTGATGGTTATATAAAAATTCCACTTACCTGAGGGCAGGGGGGCTTTGGCCTGATGCTGCACACGGAGCGAGGGCATGCGGAGCGACAGCAGTGCGGGGGGGTGGGTGGCAGTGAGCTTTCTCCGCCACATGCGAGCTTTCCCCCCTGCCCCCCCGGCATCTAGCTTCTGCAAAGGGAACTTGTCCATGGTGGAGCACATGACAGATGCAAGTGACCAAAACCTCCATCACAAAAAGACTTACTGAAGTCAGCAGTGCTGTCCCAGAATTTAATGGTGTTGCTACAACAGACTTTGAACAGCACACTGTTTCAGTGCATCCCTCTGTGATGTCAAAATGGAACCCCATGCAGAGATCAAAGATATTCCACTACCAAACTCCTCAAGTGAATCTCCCAGGGGCACAATTACCCTGCTGGTGCAAGATGCAATGTAATACAGTAAGCTTTGCCCACAATCTCTTCTAACTATTCAGACAGAGAAAAAGTATCTTAAAACTCTTCTCTGTTCTGAAAGGTAGTGGGCTCAGAGGAGATGAAGTGTGCTTCTCTGCAGTGCTCCCTGATGAGATACCCAAGCACTGCAGAACTGATTTAAAGTTGTCCATTGCAATTAATTTACAACCCCCCACCCCTTACAAAGCTATCTATCTCCTTCACTGAAACCCAAATATTAACATCACAATGGAATTATATTACCAGGCATTGTACCATTCACCCTCAGACTCCGCTGTGTGAACTAGCAGGTATACTGCAGACCTCGCTGCTAAATTCCTCAAAGAGAGATAATATGTTGATCATCAGCATGACTGCTTTATAGCAATGTCTATCAGCACACAATATGTACATTAATACCTTGATAAATGTTCTGCTGCGTCCTGCCAGTTCAGAAACAAAGCCGTGTTAGGCAGTTTTTATCATCTGCATCCTTGATACAGACAACTAAAGAATTGTCATAATGTGCTATGTCAGTATGAAGTAAGGAGTCATTATTCCAAGAAGTGTTAAAATATATGCAACCACAACTCCAACCATGTATCATTAGATACCTTCTTAATGGACTCGTTATAATTCTTCCATTGGGGATCAAAACAGCTCCAGACTGAGTAGAACCACATGTGGTTGTATGTTTATCTCCAGTATGTCGCAGATTCAATAAAAACACACAGTAAGTGCCGTATAAAACCTATTTACATATTATAAAATGGACTATGCTGACAAATGCATCTTATTTGTTTAACATGACTTAGAGTCATTTAAAATAATGCAAATTTCAGAAAGCTGAAAAACAGTTGGAATGAGTAAAGCATCCATTAAACAACCAGACAAGAATGAAAACACACTTGAAAAATAGAGCTGTTGTAAGCCAAATTAAAAAGAGAATCACATGTACAGGTCAATTGCGTTTACCTCACTATTCGACTGTAATGCTTGCCCATCTTGCATTGCAGTTGGTACTATGGCCCACGTTAAACTGGCACTAGCAGACGATAAGGAGCTGAGGGCACCATTTTTCAGTTCATCAGTAGAATGAGACTTTGGCCCATGCCATCCCAGAATATTTTCTGTAAATAGAAAGCTGGAGTTAAATCTCAAGACTCAGGTTCTAGATCAGTTCATCTCTCTCATTTTTCTAATACAATGAACAGATACCTGTATATACAGTTCTCTGCTCCAATATTTTTACCACAGAAACAGAAAGGTGTCTGCCTCTCAGATAAATCATTGCAAAATATTTTCTCTGAAATCCACAGCTAATATTCTGGATTTACCAAGACTGAAACAGCTATTTTCTATATTCAACCATGTATTATGGAGAGCAAATTGTCCTATTTAATACATCTATCCTCTCCTAAAAAGCGCAAAATCTCAATTCCAATTTAAAAAAAAATCTTTTAAAGTAAATATTTGTGAAACTGACATTCTAAATGTCCTTCACATACAGTAAATAGGAATCTGCTTTACAAAAAAGGTAGCACTTATTTTTTAGTTACTGAATCTGGCCTTTATCAGAGAGGACTTCAGATAGTATTCCACAGCTTTTTTCCCCATTCTTTGTACATATATCTTTACTATATTACCCTGTTATTACAGATCTTTTTCATTGGTCAGGAAATCATTGTAGCACCTCTTTTTTAAGACAGTTGTTTAAATTTAGTATGCATTAGAAAGATACAAATTAAAAGACAAACATAACCCAAGCCCCTAAACCATATCAACCTGGAACTCTTGGGATAACTGTGTTCTGGCTCAAGCGAATATTATAGGGATAAGAGTTTCCTGGCCAGAGTGGAAAAATAACAAGAGGACATCTCTGCTGCAACTTACCCTCCCCTGGCATGGTGAGGTGTATTGTTTTCACCACCGCTCAGGACAAAAACTAACTGTCTTATATTGCAATAACATCCTTATATTGAGGCAAAGGTTTAGGCTGGCTCCTCTCACTGTGCACACGGTTACATACTGGAGCAGACTACTTAAGGCTCTAGGATCCCCATCCTTTTAAGTTGTTAATAGCAGTTTAGACAAAGACTTTAAGGAAATGGTTCAGGCAAAGATCTAGGTCTTGTGCACAGAGTTAAATTAGATGACTTCATGAGGTTCCTTCCTGCCTCCTTCTTCCATGATTCTATACTGCTTCGATACTGTTAAAGATTGCCTCCAAATTATCGCCATCATAAATTCAAAGGCTTACTTTTTTTCTCTTCACTACACAAAATAGTTGAGTTTGCTGGATGGATTTATGACCCAGATACCTTGTTCTGAGTGGACCCAAAACCCTCAGACTGATCACGACTTTTCCATTCGATAATAGACAAATGTTATTGATACCAAGTGACAGCAGATAACAATGATGCAAACAATTCTGTATCTACCAGTCCTAGAGCTGCAGAGTCAAGGTACAGCTGGCCAGTACATGAGCTTCACTCTGAGGTTCTCTCTTGAATGTCAGATGTCAGCAGCCTGGAGGTTGGAGGCCAAGTTCCCTCCTCCCCTCCCCCACAGTGGAGCGGATTATGACGGGCTAGTAGTATGCCCTCTGTCCACGATGGCCTCGGGTTCCCCTCTCAGGGACCCTTTGCTGCTCTTAAATCCCTTCTTTTTGTATTCTTTTCCCCTCTGTGATGACTCTTCTCTGGCCATCGCTGATTGGTCTCTCTGTGGTCATCATACTATCCATGTTTTATCCTATCAGCATATTCCTTTATTTCACAAACCCATCACATGCACACATCCTAATTTGGGCTTTACCAGTGTCCTTCTAATTTTGTCTATTTACCCAAAACTGGAAATCCCAAGGGCTTTGCACTTGGGCACTGTGACCCGGTGCCACCTTATCTCATGTTATGGAACAGTGTGGAACTTGTCTTCAAATTCCCAGCTTTTGTGTCTGTTCGCTGCTCGCCTGCATCAGATACAGCAGGCCTTGAGGAAACTGATTTCTAAAAAGCCTGTTTTGTGACACAATTAACCCTTGCTGTTGCCCTGGACCATTACTCTAATGCATATCTACTTTAAGACAGTTCCCAAAACCAAACCTCTAAATACCATTTTCTAGCCATCAGTGTTAATATAATGGTTCATATGGACCCAATTATACAATATACTCAAAACAAGGGGCTCTTTTCTATTGCTTTGGGAGGTAGAAGAGTTCAGTTTTCTAAAAGGTTGTCAAAGAACAGTATCATTTGACTGTAAAAGCAAACACGATAGCAGCTTTCATATATAACCAAGTATGCACCCATACTTAATTACCAGGAGCACAGTGTACAGTAAAATTTGATACAAATTATGAAAAAGTGGTTTCTCCTTCACTTACTCGAGAAACAAGGCCAGGAACGTTTCATGCTTTCCCTGCAACAATTAATGACATCACAAAGACTCGCAGATCTCCTTGCTCACCATGAGCTTCTGAGGTCACCAGCTGTACAAGGAAACCCAGGAGGCCTCAATAGTTATATTAAGTATGAACTAATTTTGAAAGATCTGTAAGCTTAAGTATAGAAAACTTATTTTTTATTCTAACTATACAATATCACAACTAGCAAGTAGTATAGGGAATAAACCAGGAGAAAATAAGTTTAAATCATAATTAAAGTTATGTACGAAATTTCTATAACAAAAATATTGAAATAAATTCCCATAACTGGAATGCTGATAAGAAATACCACCTTGTTCAGAAAAAGACAGGCAAAAGAAAGGATATATACACTTGCTCTGACATCCAAAATGTGGTAGGAGGCAGCTCTACTGAAAGCCTCTAAGTAAAGATAAAATAAAAGAAGAGATCTAATGCTGGGGATTCACTGCAGACCATAAGAACCAAGAAGATCAAGTAAATGGGGCTTTCTTTGTTTTTGATAAACAGAATCAGCCAAAACACAGAACTTTGTGGCAATATGGAACATGAACTAACTAGATATGCATGAATATACTAATATGGCAGAACTCTGCTGAAGTTTCTAGAATGCTATAGTGACTTAAATAAAAGAGATAGAGAAATCTACTAACAGGGAGGGTGTGTCTTCTAGCATCTGAGCAACAAAGAGGAACAGGGGAAAATGTTAAATGGTGGAAAGCAAGGTAGGTGACAGTGGGCATGTCTACATGTTCATTAATGCGCCGTAGTTACTGCACATTAAAATTTAGCACTTCTATAACCAAGTACTAAATCAATGTGCAGTAACCAGTGCTACTGGGCAGTAGTGCCAGCACACATCATCTTTTTAGTGATGCTACCATATGGTAGCTAATACTACTGCGCAGTAGCATATTAGCACTGTTTTTGATACAACACACTACTGTGCATTTAAAGTCTCATATAGACACACCCAGTGACCATGACATGGGTTCATAATTCTTAGGGAGGGAAGGAAAGAGAACAACAAAAATAAGGACAATGGACTTCAATAAACATAAAATTGGCTGGATATATCCCATTGAGAGCAAGTACAAGACAGAAAGCAGTGCATGGGGATTGACAGTTATTTAACTAAACAAAAATATTTAGGTCATAAGCAATCTATCCCAATGGAAAAGGGAATAAAGAAGCAATAAGAGACTAATTTGGCTAAACCATGTCAGTGACCTCAAGGCATTGTTATACAAGTAGAAACTAGGTAAAAAAAAAAAAAAATCACTAACCACGGGCATAAAAGGTACAGCAAGAGCAAGAAAAAGCAAAAACTAACGGCAAAAGCAGAGACTAAAATACAACTAGCAAGAGACATTAGAAAGCATGTTGTGCATTAATTGAAAAAAAGGTTGAAGTGTTATTAAACCTTTTTTTTTTGCATCAGTCATCTCTAAATGGCTATGATGAGATAAAAAAAATATTATCAGTCATAAGGAGGCAAGAACTCTAGCCGGAAGAACTTCATCCTAGAGTACTTCAGGAACTGGTTGAAGCCATCTCAAACAATCAAACCATTATCTTTAGAGACCTCAAGGAAGATTAAGAAGTTACAGAAGAATGAAAAAGGACAAACAGTCTATAACAGGAGAATGATTAAGGAACTCAGGAAACTATAACCTAACTTCAATTCCCAGGAAGAAATTAATATAATTGGTTCGTAAACACAAAGCAACCAAATTGCTAAGTAACAGCCAACACTGATTTATCAAGGTGAAGTCATGTTAAACAAACCAAGGACTGTGGACAGAGCTGAAACCACAGCTGTAATATAAAAGCTTTTGAGACACTGTCTCCCACATAACAGCACCTTAAGCAAATAAGCAAAAATATGGAGAATACTATAGGAGACTACTATAACATAAGCACACAGCTAGTTGGGAAACTGTATTCAAAGAAGTAATTATTAATGGCTAATATATCCTGGAATTTTGCTTAAAGGGGTCTCTGCCAAGTCCAATATTACTCCATATTTTTATTAAGGACTTAAACAAGGGAAAGGAGAGAATACATTTATTAAAATCTGAAAATGATTGTGAATTGGGAGGATGCAATTGAGATTCAAAGTTATTTAGATATCTTAAAGAAAAGGCCTGAAATAAGTAAGACAAAATTCAACAAAAAGTAGTATAAAATAACCAAATATAAAATACAAAATTGGAGAAAGACCACAGTGGCAGTAGTTCTGCAGAAAATAATTTAGGGGATATAACTAGATTGACGTGAATGTCAGTCAACAATGGAATACTGTGGCAAAAAAAGTGAGATGCATGAATAGGAGTATCGCCTGTAAGAAACGTGAAACAATTCATCCACTCATGGTCTCAGCTGCCGTACTTGGTCAAGAAAGAGGCATACCAGTTAGAGAGAGGCCAGAGGACAGAATCAACAATATTCAGAGGTCTAGAAAACATGACCCGCAATGGAAAAAAAAATAAATAAATAAAAATAAAAATGAAAGAACTGGGTTTCTTTAGTTTAGAGAAGAATGAGGGTAGAGATCTAAAATAGTTTAAAAATCTTCCTCTTTGCAGTAAACTTATCCATGCCACCAGCGATAGGGCAAGCAGTGATGGAATTAAACTGCAAAAAAGGAGATTTAAATCAGATTAAGGTTAGATTAGTAAAAACTTTCTAACTAAGCACTGTGGCTCATTTCTAAGGGATGTCATGGGATCTCCATCACTAGATGTCTTAAAGAGCAGATTAGGCTAATATCTTGATGTACTTCCCAGCCCTCTAGGATTCCCATTAGCTGAAGGGCTCATTAATACTCTGTTTTGTTATTTCTATACTGCTGGACTTGGAGAGGGGGGGAAAGGAAGAAAAAGTGGGGAAGGGAGGGGAGGAGAGATGTAAACATTTTAAGTGAGTAGAGTCTTGTCTGAACCTAAAATGAGATTTGCAGGGATGTGAAGGATTCAGATTTAGATTCTGTTGGAGATCCTACTTAAGTTTTTGATCCTCATTCTATATTTTTTCACTGCTCACTTGTAAAGGCAAAGCAATTTGTCTCTAGAAACAAAATGAGCTCTAGCAGAACTGATGTGTTCTGGTGAATGTCCTGGAAGATCCAAAGAGCTCTGCAAGAGATGAGGGGAACTTATCTTCAGCATTAAAGGGTAACACTGAAAGAGAAATTAACTAAAAAATGTGTCATGTTATTTTGAAGAAATTATTGCAAAAGTAGAAGCAAGTCTTCCTTTATAAAGAAGATCCCATATAGTTATTTCTGGTAAGTGGTACAGATCTAAAACAGCAAGAATGCTATGAACCAGGGCAACTTGACCAAGCTGGAGTAAAACTGACAATCTGTTTAAAACACAAAGTTTAATAAAATTTGTACAGCCTCAAAAGATTTCATGTATGTAAGATTCATCCATATCTCCTGTTCTTTATTAGCTGACAATTCTGCAAACGTACACTCAAAGTTGCCCTTGCAAAATGAACAAATCAATGTTGTATTATTATTGGCCTCCTTGTTCTATTATAGAACAATAAAGACGGAATTGTCCAACCTTTTCAAAAATGGGACAAAAAAAGTATATCAGTTAGTTATTCCCTTGGACCATCTATCCTCTCATGTCCCTTAAATGCATGCATGCATGCATGCTGCAGTCCTGTTATTAATATGAAAAGATTTAGGAGGTTTCGAGGTGGGGGGGGGTGGCGGCATTCAATTTAAAAACCGTTTGTTGGGGGGGGGGTGTTAATCAAATTAACATTAGAGAAAATGCAATTTCAAGGACACCTCACCTGTAGTTTAAATTCAGAAAGGCAGAACAAAAGTTGGCTACACAAATACATACATAACATTATATTACAGGTATTTTATTTCCTATCTATATAACAAATAATTAATAGGTATTACTTTAATTCCCTTTTTTTCTTTTGACACGGACATCTGTTATGGAAGCCAGAGCTTACCATCTGTTCCTCACTCTTTTTCATAGGTCTTAAACTCTGTAACAGAATTAGAAGCTATGTGAAATATGTAAGAATGCATTTCTGTTTGTCCCAAGGGCAACCACCATCACCGCCATTGAGGAAAAACAACACTTGTCAGCTTAATCAATATTTTAAGTTGCTGGTAAGGCCTACACAACCAGCAATACTAAGATGCCTTCAGCCAAGGTCCTGAGGGCAAAGCACACCTGTTTTCTAAACATCACTTCAGACCAGAAAAATAATTCTGTTGTACTCCATCTGCTTGCAATCTGACCATTTTACAAAGCAATGGGAAATACAACAGCCCACAAAAACAAAAATGAAATTTTTGGCCTACCCCTTCAAATAAGGCTGCAGTCATTACTCATAATACCTTAGAAAGCTAAATGAAATAGTTTGTAAGTGAGAGTGATATACTACAGACAGTTTTCAGAAATTTTATATTCAGTTCAGACATTCACCTGTGACATGTCAGAGCCCCAATTTCATTTTTTTAAATCTCCCAAATCCTGTTTTGGAGTGAAAAGATGCCCCTATCTGTATCTCTCCTTGAAAACTGAAGCTGGTCTTCCTCATCAGGAGCTAAGCTTGGCGGCGTTCAACCTATGACTCACGGGCTGGATCCAGCCCCCCAAAGTAACTGGATCTGATCTGCAGCATGGGAGATTAGAAGCAAGCAGCTAGGCTAGGTACATCCTCTTCCCTGTCTATGTCGCCGATTCCCTCCACAGCCCTCCCTGCTCTTTCCCTCTCCTCTCCTTGCCTTCCCCAGACAGAAAAAGGCACTTCCGTTCCCCCTTCCTCTACCAGAGTGGAGTAGTGGCCAATGGTGCAGCCAGGTCACAAGAATCCAGCCTGCTGCTCTACAAGGTTTAGCGCCACTGATCCGGTACCTCATTCTGCTCCCCAGAAGAAACCAAAGTCTTCTGAGAGCTAATAAGCAGCAGTTCTTTTAGTGAGGCTAAAAGTTCAGTTCTACCCTGTTTCAGTAGGCTTACAGAAGGATAACTTCCCAATTGTTAATGTTCTTTTGCTGTGTTTCAGAAACTTTACAGAAAGTCTAGAAAATGCATTACTGTAAGGGACAAGTTCCCCAAATTGTTCCCTGTTTTGAGTTGTTTGCAGTGGAGTTCAGACCCAGAGGTTTCTGGAAAGGCTGAACTCTTGAAACCTTAAATGAAGTGATGACCTACTTTTCATTACTGAGTATGCTCAGCAGCACCCACATTCTGGCAGGAAAGAATGAGAGGTGAAACGAGTACATCTGAGTGAGACTGACAGGTAGAGTGTCGTGTGCAATGGTGAGGTGCAGTGTGCAATACAGCAATAACGTGTGCACAGGCATGCAATTGGTTTGTCAGTGACTGACAGGAATGATGTGACGTTGAGTGTATAAAAGAGTACTGATCAGACAGATTAGCATTCTCTGGAAGTTTGACTAGTGTGCAGTGTTGTCATGGGGTGTGCCACCATCATTGCATCAGTGTGTGTGGCAGGGATCATCAGTCGGTTGCACCCAGGACCGTGAGCGTGCTTGGCGAGGGTGGTTGCATGACTGGCGCGTCTGAGGCTGGAGGGCCTGGGAGGCCAACAGCCTGTGACGACCCAGTGTGAGTGACAACTCGCTGAGATTGAGAGAGGGAGTGAGGGCCAGGGAGGCCAAGATCTCCTTCCTGTGTGTGCCTGGTAAGCACCTGGGCTATCGCTGCTGCAAAGGGGGAGGGGGGGGAAAGCATGTAAATGCTCTCTGTTGCCTCTTGTTTCTTGCTGTATTTTGTTGGTTCATTGGAGGTGTATTTTGATCTTGCATTTGTTGTATTGGCTGGAGTATACTGTATTTGGTTAATAGCTTCTTGTTGTTGATGCTGCTGGTATTAATATACCATATTGTTCAAACTTTAATTGGAGTTAGTGTTTATTTATCAGACCATTCACCAGCACTGGCCAGACTCATTAGCCTGGACGAGATTAATTACCCGCCCCTTCCAACAGAGGGAAGTTCGGAGGACTAACAACCATCACTTGCATTCATCTGCATATTGTAATTCCCTCATTCAACATTACTTTGTGGTAAAAGTTATGAACATTGTGTTACATTAATTTTCCTTTAAGCAACCATACATTTAATCATTATCAGCACTAAAATTGTACTTGGCATGTGTTACATCAGTGTGAAGTAACCAAACGACACAGGTAGGGGACAGTGTGGGTTTAACAATGAAAGCCAAAGTCCCTTTAGATGAGACTGTAGGACTTTGTATCGAGAAGACTGGACTGAACTGTTGGGACACTTGCTGAAGCAAAGACAAGCTTTGTAGAGACTGCCAACAGCTAGATTATACTACCAAAGTTTGCTTTGTACTTCATATAGAATTTAAGTGTGCAAGTTTGTGTACTGAGAGCCCCTACAGAGAATATCCAGAATTATGCTTCTACTTACCAGACAGAGGCCCAATGAGAAGCCATCAGGATGCAGCAGTGCCTCTGTACACAAGTGAAACTCAGCACCAGAGACATACTGTGCATTTGTGTTTCTCAGTGTTAATAAAATAAATGATTATCTGGGGATCTACAGGCATATGTGGCAATCATGAGGGGCTGCAAGATGCGGGGGGAGCAGGAGCAGTGGAAACACCAAAACTAACTATAGGAAGGTCAGGTTAAGAGCATTTCTTTAATTTATTCTGTGTGGAGCAGTATAGGAGCCTGATATGCTAGGTAACTAATTGGTCTTAAAAAAAATCCCATTGACACCTAAAACTTATCTTTTACTTTTTTTTTTAAACAAACTTTGGATAATGAAAACATAAGTGTATACTGATATAGTGCAGATGTCTGTGTATGTAGATAAAACAGCATATTTATGAAACTGACAATAATACAATTAGCAACTGACCCTTAGCAGTTCAGATTCAGTGGGCATCTATGATAGACCCAGAGTTAGATCTGGAATCTGCCCTCTGCTCCCACAAGCATACAACAGAATAATATTTTCAAAAATGTATTTGCTGAGGAACAAGGTAATAGAATCCTGCTGCCTTGTAAACTCCACAGAAGTTGAAGTCAGCAGCAACAGCTACAAGAAGTAAACTACTTCTCTCTTTTTCAGGTTAGGGGCGAAGGACTGGTTTTACTTCCCTCTGTAGGGAATGCAGATTATCAGAAATGTGTAAGGAAAGTTGAATTATTTTACAGAAAGAACAGTAAATAAGTATTATTGATTTTTAGATAAGGTCATAAAGTCAAGTACTAATGTATTTAAGGGAAAATATGGCTGACTACATGGAATCTGGTAAGTTAAAAAGGCAATTGATTTTATGCTTAAGAATTGACATCTTTCTGGAAGGCTGAAAGGAATTTAACCGAGTATTTTCACCTCTCCTCAGCTTAGCTACTGAAGCACCTTTTTTTTTTTTTTTTTTTTAAATTAAGACTTCTTTGGCACAAAATATTACACAAAAATCATCAGCCCTTTGCCCATCCTATAAAAATCACATTTTCTTTTTTGTGATGAAAGATGGTCAGTAATGAGACCTGCTGAGAAAAAGTTCTGCACACCTTACCATGCCTCCAAAATTATCCTCAGCCTCAACTGCACCCATCTGCCAAAATGGGTACCACAAAGTGGCACTCTAAACCCAACACAATTCTGTTACATCTATGATAACTAATGCAAAATAGATTATGTATTTTCCATGAAGTGGTTACATTTGATACAAGGAAGGTATTTTTCTCCCAATTGGTGGATTCTTTACTTACAGAAAACATACAGGGCAGGGCACATCTACACGTGCAATTCATGTGACTCAATATACTATGGCTCAATTTGAGCCAGACTAAACCAATCCCATCTACATATACATTTAGGCACTGTAATTTACTGTTACCAGATACCACTTGCATCTGACAGGACTATATGGCAGCACAGTAAATTAGTCTACTGCACCCTAATTGCCACTCACTTGTAAATGGTGATGCTCTACTGCGCAGCAAATTATTCTGCTGCACAGTGAAGTGTCTCATGTAGACATGCCCACAGATAAAGAGGAGAACATAATTTCCTTCCCTCTCTCATTTAGCAAAGTCTATTTAGGAGGAAAACAAAACCAGTACATAAAAACAGTTGGAAGTCATTTTAAACTGTAACATTAAGATCGCTTTTTTGCACTAAAGTCAAGACTTTATGTAGCAGGCTCATTTGGCAACCAGAAGGGAAGTAAGTTTCAGCCCACAAGAGCTTGTGCGACCGACTGACCAACCTAGATAGCTAGTGTGAGCACAATTATGTAAGTAACCTGTACCCTTTGATAGCAAAATAATTTTTACATCCATCTACATGGTATAATAGTAGTAGTATGAGACTTATGCTATAGATATGAGGGAGTGCAGTCCTAAGAAAGGTACGCAATTGGGACTTGCAAAGATCCATGATTTAATTTTGGCTCTTGGTAACAGACTCAACATCAAAGAGTTATATAGAAAAATATAGAATTTAAGAGCAAGACCCTCTCTCTAAAATATTTATGATACCTACCATTGCCAAACTGTTAATCTTTGTGATGACAGGCCAAATTCAACCACTGAAAGTCCAAGTGCAGCAAAAGTCTTGCTTTAAAAGCCTGGAATAACAGTGCAGATGCATGGCATACAGCAAAAAAGAATATTCCCTCCTGGATCAACAACAGGCAACGAGGATGAGAAGACAGCTATGTAGTTTAACCCATACATCCAATTTATTTTTCTAGCTCTTCTTTCTCTCTCTCTCTACAATATGAACTCCATGCAGGGAAGAAAGGCAAATGCACAATGGACATTTGTAAATCCAATTCTCATTCTGTAGGGCTAAGTACAGACATTCAAAAAGCCTGACTTGATTTAATCTTTTCAGGTTAGCCTAACCTGCATAGATTGAACTGACAAGTAAGTAAATAGACATTCACTTTTGACTCTGGAAATGCAGCCACATGCTTGCATTGGCTCAGGCCAGAAGAAAGCAGGCACTAGAACAAACCCTTTCTTCCCTTCCACACTGGCCAGAAGGCTGGAGGGAAGCTGAGCTGGAGGTGGAGAGGACATGGCCAGGCTCCGGCATCTTGAGTATGACTGGGGAGGGATTTAAACCCCCAGCCTGGCCTGCAGGAACACCAGCCAGGGTACCTGAAAGGGAAGCAAAGCAGCCCTTGCCAGGCTTTTGGGGGGTGGAGGGAGAAGGGGAATGTTGCCAGACCCTAGTTCCCAGCCAGATGTCAGCCCAGCATGGCCCCTTAAGGTGAAGGAGGCAAGGAGGGGGTTTATTCCCCCTTCCCTCCCCCTCTCCCACCAGGGGACCACAGCTGCCGTTTGCCTGGCTGGGGTGTAAGCAGTCCTTGTCAGGGTCGCCCCACCCCCACGCTGCCCCAGTGGCAGAGGCAGAGTCATGGTCAGACACCAGCAGGCATGGCCCCCTAAGGCGAAGGGGGTTTTTATTCCCTCACCCTCTCCTCTCCCACCAGCAGACCACAGCTGGGGTCTGCCAGCCCCAGCCACTGCCTCCGTCACTTGTCCCCAGCCAGGCAGACACCAGCCAGAGTTCTCCCGGGGGGGGGGAGAACCGGCCGGTGTCTGGCCACACCCCCACCGCTGGAGCAGCAGGTGGGGGAGGGGACCCTAACAAGGGCAGCAGCCCCTGTCATGATGTCCTGGGGAGTACAAGCCTCCACCTGGTGTGGAGGTTGCGCTGCAGGTGGGAGCAGGGCAGACAGGGTTTGGGGGCCTATGGCCACCCCAAAATTCAACTTAGCTACCCCTCCAAGCCCTGCTGCCACTTGCTATGCACAAGCTGTGGCAGCTCTGCCCACCCCACTCCCACCTGCAGAGCAGTGCCCTCCACAGGGAAGAGGCTTGTGCTTCCCCAGACACCATGATAGGGGCTGCTGCCCCTGTCAGCATTTCCCCTCCCCCCAGTCCAGCCCTGTTCTCTGGAGCAGACAGCACAGCCCAGCCCAGGGGTGCAAAGCATCCTGGGATGTTGGGGGACTGTGATTTAACTTGAACCAGGAAGGGGTCTGGGACAGAAGTTCCATAAACCAGTTTGATCTCAATCAGTTAAGTCTGATACTACATTCAACCAGGTTTATCTTAAACCGGTTTGAGCCATTTTAAAACTGTTTTAATGTCCATTGGACTTCTGTTCTGTTACAAGTTTAAACCAGTTTCTGATCACTTAAATCGGTTTATATGCAACTTGTATCCCTAGCCTAGGTAACTAGGTTGTCTCTCTACTGAACTTTGTTAGTTTTGAGGCAGGAAGCAGTAAAACAGGTTTGTCCAATTTCACCCTTGACTGTTACACAGAGGTAGGTAACCTTTCCTGGCTGTGGACCAGAACACCCCACCCTGCAGGCAGAGGAAAGCAATGCTAGGACCCGCCCATACACACTGCTTATCCCTGCAGCAGCACAGGAAAAGTACCCACAGGCAAAGCCCTGCCTGTCTGCAGACCTGATCCAATGGTTTTGTGGGATATATCCAGTCCACATGCCCTCAGTTGCCAGCTTCTGATGTAGAAGATTGGCAGACTTGCAATAAAGAATTCTTGAGGAAAGTCTTCTTTTAATTTAGGCAAAGAATAATGAGGTGACACCAGACCATGCCAATTCTGCTTTTACTGATGTAGTACTTATACACACACTATCCAAGCAGGCTGTCATCTGAGCTCAAATCAGATTATGAAATGTTTTAAACATCCTTGGAGTGGAGAATGGTTGTTGAGCTAGTAGGAATTTTTTTTGCCTACTGATATCAGGTCTGACAACTTGGATCATCTTGTTAGCTGAAAAATAAACTTCCAGCACTTGGTATAACAAAACCCTCTCAGGACAATCTCTGATTTAGAATTTGCTGAAGGATTACTTAGAAACACTAGAATTAGCTTGATTAGCTAAATTTTATTCTGCTCTGAGGAATCTCAAAACTGCTTACTCAAACGATTCCCCCAAAATGATAATCTTATCAGAGAAACTGAACATGATTCCTTTTTCAGGAGAAACTAGTAAACAAACCTCTCAGCCACTGATTCTTTCAGGTGGCTGTGTTGTATAACAGAGCTCCAGAGGAGGAAATAAAATAATAAAAGAAAGATCTAATTTCACCAGCTTCCTCTTAGCAGGGAACAAACTGTAAATATTTTAGCAGCTTTTTAGTTTGTTTCTCCCGATTTTCTTTCCTAGTTGAAGGGGTTTAAACCATATGTATCCAAGTTCTCACAGTAAGAGAAGATCCCTCAGACCTGTTGTCAGCAGATTGAGTGAAATATTTTTCCCCTTCTACAGAAATCTTTGAAAATATTATCTTCATTCAAAATAA